>NC_091188.1:635961-668461 GCF_040958095.1 Procambarus clarkii | reverse complement strand
ATTTACCCAAAATTTGCTTGTCCATTTTAAAGAATGAAGAACAATTTCTATTTATATTCTAAGCTGTATCACTTATGAACCCATCCCTGCCCTTGTGTGGCAGTGCACAACAGAAAGTTGTTTTCACATATCCACACATTAAAACATTGATTGTAACCATGATATATATGTGCTTCAGCCTACAGTTTAGACCTATTGTCTTATGTATGACCCTCTGTCCTGCGTGACAGTGAATACTAGCATTATCCTCAATTTAATAAGACTATCAAAATCCTCAGATTAGGCAAAATTGTAATTAATTTTGTCAATAAAGATGTTAATAATAATAATATCTCTCTCTCTCTCTCTCTCTCTCTCTCTCTCTCTCTCTCTCTCTCTCTCTCTCTCTCTCTCTCTCTCTCTCTCTCTCTCTCTCTCTCTCCCCTCCCCAAATCACATATTCATTCCCATAAATATCTTGCATGCTGCGATTACATTTAATCTCGTCCATTTCTCTTCCCGTGTTGATACATTGAGCACTCCCGACCAGTCCTCATAGCTCTTGTCTCTCATCCCCGGTACCGCTCCTCGTATCCCAGCTCCTAGTCCTCGTATCCTTCTTGGTCTTAATACAATCCCAACGGTGATGTGGTGTTGGCCCTCTGGCCAGAGGTCATGTCAGGTCATCGTGGCTAATGCTTGTCAGGTCAACTACAGTCATATCTCGTGTTGGCATCAGTCTCTGTGAGAGATGAGACGGTCATCATCCCGTGACAGGTTGTTAGCAGCGGGAGGGGCAGGTGTGTGTGGGGGGGGGGGGGGCGGGGAGCCCCATCACCCAGGTGTGTGTGTGTGGGGGGGAGGGGGGGAGCCCCATCACCCAGGTGTGTGTGTGTGGGGGGGGAGGGGGGAGCCCCATCACCCAGGTGTGTGTGTGTGGGGGGGGGAGGGGGGAGCCCCATCACCCAGGTGTGTGTGTGGGGGGGGGGAGGGGGGAGCCCCATCACCCAGGTGTGTGTGTGTGGGGGGGAGGGGGGAGCCCCATCACCCAGGTGTGTGTGTGGGGGGGGGGGAGGGGGGAGCCCCATCACCCAGGTGTGTGTGTGTGGGGGGGAGGGGGGAAGCCCCATCACCCAGGTGTGTGAGGGGGGGGTGCCCCATGGTGACAGAGATCAGTTTGGGGGAATTTTCTACCTTATGGTTAACTTAATATTGTCTTGAACATAAATTAGGTGAAGATAGGGAAGAGAATGGGACGGAACAACATCGGACGGATGGACGATTGAGAAATGGAGATGTTAGATATATTAACGAGGGAATAATAGGTAGTGAAGTAAAGGAACAGGTTGTAAAAACTAACTCCATTCATAATCTCTAAATGGGATAGATAAGTCGGGAGTTCATTGTATTAGACAACCATTGACTGGAAAGACCAAGAGCTGAAGCTCGATCTTCTGTCTCTGTCTCTGACCAAATTCACAAGGTGGACAGTGAGTCTTGGCGGCAAGTGTTGCTCACAGCGCAGTGAAGTGACACTTGTTGTGGGTGGTGGTGTAGGGGGGTAGTTACACCCTCCACGAGGAAACGAGGTGATTCACCTGGCAGGTCGGGCGGCCGGTCGGTTGGGGGAGTGAGGCCGGCTGGCTGGCTGTCACAAGAGAGCCGGAAGCGGCCTGCTAGTCTTCTCTCATATATATAATTCCGTTTTTTGTTGATTAGTTACCGACTTTATACTCATGACCTCTACACCGTATAGGGGAATAATAGGGGGAGGAAGAGAGAGAGAGAGAGAGAGAGAGATACACATTTTCAAATATAGAAATGAAAGAGTCCAATAGGCTCATGAACTTGAACACCAGTTGATTGATGGTTGAGAGGCGGGACCAAAGAGTCGAAGATCAACCCCCCACGAGCACGGATAAGTACAACCAGGTGTAAAGTGATCCCTGAGAGATCATTTACAAGTTATGTCAAGCATTCACTCTTAACACGCTGATTATATGTTATCATATTCCCGGCCACGTCCCCTGCGGTGTCCGCCTCACACTCACAAGCCGCTGGCTTCCTGTCACCCCTCTCTAGACAGCGAGCCATACTGGCCCTCGGGTAAATTTAGGTCAAATAACTGTCATCTGCTTACACCAGATGTGATTAAAAGCATTTAAGATAGTCTTTCAAATGACTTGATAATTTTTTTAGTATTTTTATTTTGACCGCTTGTCTTGACCCCCTCGCCGAGTACTTGACCTCTCGCGGGGATCAAAAGGGGAACTTAAACACCGTCAAAACCTGATCAATCAGACTGTGATTCACCCGTCAGACTGCATTCAGCGGCGACGACCAGCCTGGCTGACCAGACGGTGAATTAACCAATAGACCTCGCCAGAGACCGGGCCACGGGGGACATTAAACCAAGTAGAAGGTAGTAAGCCCTCCAACATCACACAGCTCTACTACAGTGACCGTACATCAGTCTCTGGTTGCACCATTAACTGGCACTCACGCACCGCTTCCGGCACGCAGACTCCTCGCAGCATCCACTAACATTCCGGCCACCTGGGGACGTCTTGGGCATCCCGCGCACCTGCACGTCTTTCTGTACTCAACCCTGGGACAGTCTAGTCTGGGGAGACCCTGGGTAAATACTGGTTTGAAATGTGGGTTGTTGATTCGTGGAATAAATTGTGATCATCACTAAGGTTACTGTACCTGGTGGTGTCGTTACCACTGTCGTCTTGCTCGTTTCGTCCCCTATCCCCTCCCTCCCGTCGTCCCTGGCGCCCCCCCCCCCACCTCCACGACGAGCCCAGGCTCAGTCCCCGCAAGCACATTGATGAAGATTAAGCCACCCAAGCGGTGGCACGGGCATGAATAGCCCGTAAACCCGCAAGCACAGTTGTTGTCGTTTAAGATTCGCTACTTAGAACAAAATGTTGCAAGTAGCACGGGCTATGGTGAGCCCGTAGTGGACTTACCTGGCACAGGAGCGGTGCTGTGGGCAAGCACAGTTGTTGTTATTTTTAGATTTAGCTACTCAGAACGAAGTGTCCATGTAGCACGGACTATGGTGAGCCCGTAAGGCAAGCACAGTTTGGTGAGTACAGTTATGAGTTGCTACAGTCATCGCCTCACTCACCAAGCGTGACACTGGAGATTATCTCCATAACTGATACCGGGCGATATTTCCTGGAGATAGGGTCACTAAGAGTGGCTTTAAGTGTGTTTAAGTGCACGTCGGATATCACAGCAACGATAAGTGCTAATATTAAGTCGGTGTAATTTTTCTCAAGTGAGGAAAAAAAGGTAATCAAGATAACGTTAATCTTGAGATTTGCTAATAGTAAGCACAAAGTGTTGGCGCTTTTTATTATGAGATAACGAAGTTATCAGAGAGGTTACGAAGTCACTGCTGGAACTTGTCATTGTCAAGGCTGTTGAATCAGAGAGAATCTCAGTGAATCTACCGGAACACAGACGGTACTGGAACACGGGCGGTACTGGAACACGGGTGACACTGTTCCTAGTACACACCAGTACTGTGTGTGGCCCTAACACAGCCTTAACCGTCGAGACATACTCCCTCGAAGCGATACACGTCTCCCCAAGACCATAATCGCCGTGACACAAGCAGCTATGGATAACGCGAACTAAACTGAGAACTATTTCATTGCTAACAAAGGAGCCATCAGTCCTGCCGGAGGGCCGACCAGCGCCCCTTCCCACTGCCTTCTAGGCCACACGTGTGCCGCAGGCGCCCTGCCCTTCGCCACATTCTCACCCCGCCAAAATCATAATAAGTAGCGAATTCAGAGAGAGAGAAAGTAGCGTGGGTACTGGAGAGTAGAGCGGAAGTGTGGAGTGATTTAGGCTCAGTGTGGCTGCTCTTCCCGCCTCTGGAACAGCAGCACCAGCTAAAGTATCCGCCCATATACTCGCGATTCTTCAGCATTTTACGCGATAAAGCCACTTAGAGATACTCTAAAGCACCTTTTGCTGACTTTATGTAAACAAAAGTCATTGGTGAAGGGCTTGGGGTTGAGATCAGCGGCTGAGCGTGCATCTCTCCCTGGGAACAATGGGGAAATATGTGTCGTTTAACATTGTCGTTGAGGTCGTGAGAACGGGAAGCGCGCGACGGCCAGCCTCTCTCTCTCGCTGGTCTCCTGCACCTTGTAATGGGTCGCTATCTGGACCCCTCGGGTTATCTTGGCGTGTTATCATGGGCAGGTGTTACTCGTGTGTTCCTGAGTGTTTGTCACTCGGGAGGAATGTGAGTACACCGAGGCCCAGCTGTCGGCATGGCAGTAGTAAACTGTATTAAAACATGTTATTTGCTATTTTCTTTCTTGCTTACAGGCCCAACAATCTAGTATTGCTAAACAAATATGTTTAGGAAATGGTGTTAGGAAGACCCGGGTGCCAGAGGGGTGACAAGCGGAGCACCGCAAGGGTCACCACCTCCGCTTGGTGGTGACTTGGTGGGTCGAAATGGCATTTAGACTTAAACCCAGATAACTGCAATGTAATAAAAACTTATTGAATAGTATGAAGTCCTCTTGGGAACAGCAGAATATCTTTTGACCCATACGATGCAGCTCCCATTTATATCCACCCAAACTCATTCACATATATGTCCAACCTACGCTTGAAACAATCAAGCCTCGCCACCAGCGGCATCTAGTGGTGGCGAGGGCCATGACGTACAGAAACTGTGATGTCTATTTTATCTATCATAGACCCCAGATCTCCCTGGCATCCTGTGAAGTCTATTGTGGACCCAGACCCACTACTTACCTGAGATATTGTCTATCGTGTTCAGGGTTAAGGCAGGCGGGGAAGGTAGGGGGAGGGGTTTGAGACAGAGGGGACGCCACAGAGGGGAAGGATGGCCTCCAGCGGGGCTCTCTGGGTTAAGATATAATAAAAATAGAGGGGAAGATAAGGAGATAGGTGAAGGGTAGGGAAGGTGAGGGGGTAGGGGAGGTAAATTAGTTATGTTGTGACATTTTTTTTATATTTATAAATATACTTTGAACAGTGCCAGGAGGTGTGGTGGGTCTTGTGGGTGTGGCGGGTGTGGCGGGTGTGCCGGGTGTGGCGGGTGTGGCGGGTGTGCCGGGTGTGGCGGGTGATCTAAATGGAGAACAAGGATGAAGGGGGATGCGGCATATGGAAGCAAGTTGAGTGATTGTGAGTGAGTGATGGAAGGGTTTACCGACACGATAACACCATTAGCCTGGCGGAGGAGGCGCAGGGGCGCGTGGCGGGCTTCTGGTGTGTGTTGGGGGCGGCGAGGCTCCCTGCTCGACACCCACACACACACACACACACACACACACACACCTGCAGGCTGGGACAGACGCCCTCACACACACGCCGCTCTTGGACAAGCTTCAAGGCAGGAGAGCCCGGTCGGCCGAGCGGACAGCACGCTGGTCTTGTGATCCTGTGGTCCTGGGTTCGATCCCAGGAGCCGGCGACAAACAATGGGCAGAGTTTCTTTCTCCCTATGCCCCTAGCTGTTACCTAGCAGTAAAATAGGTACCTGGGTGTTAGTCAGCTGTCACGGGCTGCTTCCTGGGGGTGGAGGCCTGGTCGAGGACCGGGCCGCGGGGACACTAAAAAGCCCCGAAATCATCTCAAGATAAGCTCAAGATATAGCCCCCAGGACAGGCCGGGACACACAGCTCCCCCACGCTACACAACACTGTTGACCAACATGTGTATAAAGTAGTGACAAATGAGGAGAGGAATGAGACTTGAGCATCAATATTATTCTGAGTGTCACTCATCCTGAGGGTGAACATACGGCAAGACTTGATGAGCAGCGGTCCCATATCTTGAGGGTTATCTTGAGATGATTTCGGGGCTTTTTAGTGTCCCCGCGGCCCGGTGACCAGGCCTCCACAACCAGGAAGCAGCCCGTGACAGCTGACTAACACCCAGGTACCTATTTTACTGCTAGGTAACAGGGGCATAGGGTGAAAGAAACTCTGCCCATTGTTTGTCGCCGGCTCCTGGGATCGAACCCAGGACCACAGGATCACAAGACCAGCGTGCTGTCCGCTCGGCCGACCGGCTCCTTAGCTAGGGAAGTAGAAGGGATTAGATCGAGAATGAGAAAAGATTGTTTTTGTTAAGAGAGAGAGGGGAGGGGGAGGGACTTAGTCCTATGATAAGAAATGAAAAGAATGAAACTTGACGAAGCTGTGAACGATGAACCAACACACCGTCCTGGTCCACTGCCTCTCAAAGGCCACCACATGGGGAGAGGGGATGGTGAGTGGGGTTATGGTGAGAGAGAGAGGGGAGCTATGGTGAGGGGAAAGGGTATAGTGAAGAAGGGTATGGTGAGGTTTGTACAGAAGTCAACTTCTGACTTCCCATAGCTCACGTTAAGCCTATTGGTTATTCCCTGGAACATGACTCGCCAACCTGTTTACAACCCTGTGGCCCAATTACTGCTGGGGGTGAAGATCAACGAGCTTTTAAGAAATGGTGCCCAAGTTGATGCTCCTTGTCCAGGGTTCTAACCCGGCCCAAATCGCCGGCGACGCGTGGGAGGGAGTAGGTCATAACTTTTGCCTGGTTCCCATCGTGGGTGATGTCCCTCCCCCCTCTGTCCCACCGTCCGTCTCCCTCACTCTCCCCCGTCACTCCCCTGTCACTGCTCACACCACAAATCACTTTGTTCCTTCACTAATTTCAGCGTCTGGTTTCAGTTGTTTTTCGGTGGATGCCTAACACCCCTGCCAGGGGTCTACCCTGCCAGGGGTCTACCCTGCCAGGGGTCTACCCTGCCAGGGGTCTACCCTGCCAGGGGTCTACCCTGCCAGGGGTCTACCCTGCCAGGGGTCTACCCTGCCAGGGGTCTACCCTGCCAGGGGTCTACCCTGCCAGGGGTCTACCTACCAGGCGTGCACTCTGCCAGTATACTCTACCAGGGGTATATTCTACCAGGGGTACACTGTCAGGGGTATACTCTACCAGGGGTACACTGCCAGGGGTCTACCCTGCCAGGGGTCTTCTCTGCCAGGGGTCTACCCTGCCAGGGGTCTACCCTGCCAGGGGTCTACCCTGCCAGGGGTCTACCCTGCCAGGGGTCTACCCTGCCAGTGGTCTACCCTGCCAGGGGTCTACCCTGCCAGGGGTCTACCCTGCCAGGCGTGCACTGCCAGTATACTCTGCCAGGGGTATACTCTACCAGGGGTACACTGCCAGGGGTATACTCTACCAGGGGTACACTGCCAGTGGTATACTCTACCACAGGAACACTGCCAGAGGTCTACGGCAGCGTTGTGTCGAGGGTCAGAGATCCATTAAGTGTCCTCGTCCTCTCAGGCCATCTGGCGTCTTGCCTGGGTCGCTGTGGTGGGGGGGTCCCCTCTCTTGTGGGGGGGGCCAAGTGTGCTCCCTCTGGTCACTGGTGCACGTGTGGTGCACGTGTGGTGCTCTGTGGTGTATGTGTGGTGTACGTGTGGTGCTCTGTGGTGTACGTGTGGTGCTCTGTGGTACACGTGTGGTGTACGTGTGGTGCTCTGTGGTGTACGTGTGGTGCTCTGTGGTGTTCTATGGTGCACGTGTGGTGCTCTGTGGTCTGGGAACCACACGAGAGTAAAAAAACGGATTTCTGTTTGATCTTTTAACTGTCGCTGCTTAAGTCTCTTGCTTCACTCGATATTGCAATGAGAGTATTGTACTAATTAATTATTATTGCAAGCTAAAGCTGATCTTGTTTCTACATCTGCGTCTCGGTAACGGTTCATTAACAAGGCCCTTAACTTGTTGAAGACAATGTTCTGGTCCCCCAACGAGTTGTCTAAACGAGCTCCAGAGATTTACGAGAGCGGTAACGCGAGCCTCGTAAGTGTGTGTGTGTGAGTGTGAGTGTGTGTGGCACCAGAGACTTGTGTGGGCGGCCGCCGTCACGGCGCTCCGCTGGTGGTGTGATGTTAGGGGGACCAGCTGAGGAGCTGAGGACAAGCTTAGGGGGGGGGGACAAGCTGCATATATATATATATATATATATATATATATATATATATATATATATATATATATATATATATATATTATATATTATCTCCTCGCTTTTCTATATATTTCTATATATATATCTTTTATATATCTTTATATCTTTTATATATCTATATATCTTTTCTATATATTTTCTATATATTATCTCCTAGCTTTTTATCTCCTCACCAAATGCCTATCCCTTCCGAGGCTAACCTACTTTCTGAGGTGCGCCCCATCTTACAACAACCCAAAGCTTGACGAGTATGACCTCCTACTGAAGACCATGCTGGAAAAAGTTGTTAACCTCTCTCTCAACGAATGCCAGTGGAAACAAGCCACTCTTCCTGTCAGGCTCGGTGGCTTGGGTGTCCGCACCGCCACCCAAATTGCAGTCCCAGCCTTCCTGTCTTCCTCCTCAGCATCAGATGACCTGGTTAAGGAAATTCTACCTGACACCCTGAGTGATGTAGCGGGGATACAGGACCCCCACTACACGGAATGTGACACGAAATGGGGTGCCATGACAGACCCAGCACTCAGACCAGCCATGCCGAAAGCCAAGAAACAATCCAGTTGGGACAGCCCCATTGTAGACAAAGAAGCCACAGCTTTGCTGGAGGCAGCAACAACCCCCAGTGATCGTGCACGCCTCACAGCTGTGCAGGCTCCCCATGCAGGGGACTTCCTTCTGGCAGTCCCTATGTCTGCGACAGGCACACGTCTTGATCCGCAGGAGCTCCGTATTGCAGTCGCTCTCCGCCTTGCTGCCCCTATCCACACTGTTCACAGGTGTATTTGCGGCGAGGCAGATGCTGACGAATATGGATTGCATGGCCTGCACTGTGGAAAATCGGGTGGTTGGCACACTAGACACGACGAAGTCAACGACATCATTAAAAGAAGCCTTGCCTCTGCTCAGTGTCCAGCGGAGAGAGAGCCCCGCAACCTACTGAACCGTGACTCTGTTAGCTTTGCCGGCCGACCAGACGGAATCACACTGCGTCCGTGGAAGGGTGGCAGGCAGTTAGCATGGGACTATACTTGCGTATCCACCCTGGCAACGACATACATCACCCTCTCTGCCGGCACGGCAGGAGCCGCAGCGACACACAGAGAAAAACAAAAGTCAGTCAAGTACAGGCAATTAGATCAAAGGTACAATTTCGTTCCAATAGGGTCTGAGACCCTAGGCCCATGGGGTGAGAGTGCAAGAAGGTTTCTTAAGGATCTTGGTTCCAAGCTCATTGACACCACAAGAGACCCTAGAGCAGCAAGTTTTCTCTTTCAGCGCCTCAGTGTCGCGATCCAGAGGGGAAATGCCCGCTGCATCCTCGGTTCCTGCCCGGCGTCGGAGGAGTTCGAGGAAATCTACAGCCTCTAGGAAGCGAACTTTTTCTTGTGTCCTCTTAATGTTCATTTTTTGTATAAAATCAGATATGTAACTGTATAACCTTGCATAATAAAGTGTACATCATAATAAAAAAAAAAAGGGGGTGGTAGGAGAAGTGAACACTCTTTCGTATTCAGAGTTAAATGTCAAGTTTTTCCCTGAGTGCTCTGTGTTCCCTTCTCTGAGGCTGTGGGTCCCTATAATTACACCAGTGGTGGTACCCCCTTATATATTATATATATATTATATATATATATATATATATATATATATATATATATATATTTATATATATATATATATTATATATATATATATACATATACTTCCTCAACAGATGCATCGCGAGTACTATTTGCGAGAGGAGTCGTGTATGATATTTTAATACTAACCTGAAATATAACCAGATACCCTACCTTGCAGATACCCTGCCTCGCACCTATCTTACCTCACACCTATGTTACCTCACAGTTACCTTAACATACGACCTCCCTTCTCCCTTGCACTTCACCAAAGACATTTTCTCTCTGCTTCTCCCCACTACATCCACATTAAGGCCTCATTCTTAGCACATTACTCACTGTGAGGAAGATGTAAGGCGGACAGGGGCGTATGTCTCTCCTCATAACTTACCCTCACACTTCCCCCTCCTTATCCTGCCTTCCCTCACCCTCCCTACCTCTCCCTCCCTACCTCACCCTGCCTACCTCCAGTAGGAGGGTGGGAAGCCTTCCACCTGGTCTCTCATAAACCTCCCGGAGCTGCTTCATAATGTCTCTCCCTCCCGCCATACAGAACAAAGACGGGGGTTAAGTAGAAGTTGGTGGTCTTGAAGGACATCTTGCAGGGTGTTGAGGAACAGGGCCGGCACCCACGCGCGTGCGCTAGAGATCTGTGATGTCTCGCACAGTGTAGATACTGACGCCTCGACACCCCCCTTCCTCGGACCTACACGTTCATGTAACCTTGAATCAAAGTTTAATAAACGTTAATGACGTTCATCCGACGTCGACTGAACGTTACTCGGAAATGTTAAAAGCTGGAAGGGAAGGCGGTCGGCCGAGCGGACAGCACGCTGGACTTGTGATCCTGTGGTCCTGGGTTCGATCCCAGGCGCCGGCGAAAAACAATGGGCAGAGTTTCTTTCACCCTATGCCCCTGTTACCTAGCAGTAAAATAGGTATCTGGGTGTTAGTCAGCTGTCACGGGCTGCTTCCTGGGGGTGGAGGCCTGGTCGAGGACCGGGCCGCGGGGACACTAAAAAAAAAAAAAAAAAAGCCCGGAAATCATCTCAAGATAACCTCAAGATAACTGCAATAGCAAGACTTGCTGTAGCGAACCAGTGAGTGGCTGTAACGTAACAGTGGCTTTAACAAAGCAGAAATACAACAATTACTGTAGACAAAGTTCAGAGCTGTAGAGAAGTTCAGAGCTCGGAGACCTTCACCAATGGAGTAGTTCAGAGATCACTTAACAAGACCTTTATCACCTCTGACACGGCAACTTTCCCTTGCCTCACGTGTGCCAGAGATCAGACACCATCAAGTACACACAAATGGAAATTAAGTACAAGAAATGACCACAGTTTAGACCCCACTTTTTGTCTCACGTTTTGATTAGTCTAAACATCAATTTTCAGGCACCCGGCAGCCTCCCATTCTCCATAGTTGTTTAGTATGGTGTTAAGTACCTCTTGAACCATGCCCAAGCACTTGGACGAGACTGTAAAGCGGTCTCGCTTCTTGCATGACAGTGCTCAATACCCGACCGTCCAAGTGGCTGTGCACCATTCCTTTCCTAAGTCTTTACCCTCGTGTCCCTTCCAAGTGCTATATAGTGGTAATGGCTTAGTGCTTTATCCTGATAATTACCTAACTTTCTTTTAACATTTGAACCTCTTTAGCATCCAAGACGATATCAGGTCTGGTCAGACTGTCCTTGTTGTGCTTAATGCTTTCAGACGCTTCTTGTCTGGTCACAGTCTGTGGCTGTGTCTCACTGCCTTCTCTTCATTGTTTACAGTTGTCCTGTTCTGTCTTCAACTCTGATTCCCGCTGTGGTTTTGTCTGTAAGACATCTGTTCCCTCGTGCGTGCGTGAGCGAGCGCATGAGTTTCAAAGAAAATCTTGCTAGTGTGAGAGAATATGTAGGAAACAACACACACACACGCACACACACACACACACACACACACACACACACACACACACACACACACACACACACACACACACACACACACACACACACACACACACACACACTTGTATTTTGAGCTGAGCTGCTGAAGTACTTCCTCGACAGAAGGCGCCAGATACGGAACCCGAAATGGTGGGCATAAATTCCTTGAAAAGTAGACAGGCCAACAGTACAATCACAGAAAATGGTTCACCTCAGCATTTTTCGACGTGAGGGGGGGATGGGGGGGGGGAAGAGAGCGAATGAATGACTAAGAGTCTATGTATGAGAGAATGAATGAAAATAAGAGTGAGACAGCTTAGGACAGAGGCGCTGAACTGCTTACCACCCTTGATCTCTGAAGGAGAGGCTTCAGGGCCGTGAATCACTGTATAGGGTAATAAAAGCTGAAAACAGTCGGCCGTATGACTGTGCCAATATATCACCACCTGCAGGCTTCTGTTGTAGCGTTCTGAGGCCTTGAGTAGCGCGGGACACAACGGAAGGGTTGTGGGGCGCAGTAGTGAGAGTACTGACACTCTACAAGTGTGAGACTGTAAGCAGGAGCCTAACATCTCTCGCGGGCCATGCATGGCGATTCCTTCACAAAGTTCTCTCACTAGTCTAAACACAATGATGGCGGCTCCGAGAGTTTACCGACGATTTATTAACTTACAGGACACCTGAATGGAAACTGATGTGCTTCTTCGAAACACAAGAAAAGCTTTTTAAAGGCCACTTTCTAAATAAAATCTTTATCTCGTCACCACTTTTTGTTTTTTCTCCTGCCCGATAAGCCTTCCAAAAGCTCTAAGAGGTTTTTAGGCTCCATGAGTGTTAAGGAGAAGATATTTTGAGGTGTAAATGTTATCCGCTCGGGTGGTTCACTTGGCCTCACTGTTATCTTGGTCTTAGTGTGACTCTCAGGGCAGTTTGTGGTGTGGGTCGCAGTGAACGACTCTGACATCACTCACCCTCGCTACCAAGCTGTCTCTCAGTTACACAGGTCGTATTGCTGACTGTTGTGGCTGACAGCCAAGAAAACTGATGTTAAACTGTCCACTTCAAACTTTAAGAAAACTTGTATTAAAATAAAATAAAATAAAATGTTTATTCAGGTAAGGTACATACATACAAGAGATTTTACATAAATTGATGGATTTATAGATTGAGCTAGTACATATAATGCCTAAAGTCACTATTACGTAAAGCGTTTCGCGCAGGAAAGAATATTAAATTAGAATATTACATCTATTTTATGTTCACTCGTAGAATCGAATTGAACTTTCTGTTGCAATTGGCAAACGCAGATAATTTGATTTATCGCATAATAATTTCCAGGTGGCCTGTTAGCTAATGGTTCCAAACTCATAAATTAATCAAAGGAGGAATGTTCAGTCGAGTGATCACCAACAGAAGCCTTAGTCAGGAGAGCGTTGACAGCCAACCACTACTTAAACTTGACCGTTCGTAGGTGTAACTAGTCTCATTGAATTTCTCCTGATCTAAATCACTCTAAAGAGAGATGGGAGAGGCTTGAGTCTCTCTGAACAGTAGCGCCTCGGTAAATATTGGATTACATTTGTACTCTCAAAGGAATTTTTGTAAATTATATCTTTGTTGTTCTTTATAATGACTAATAATGCGGACATGTGAATTATTCGATAATTTTATGTAAAGATTTTTTTCAATACATAACTAGGAAAAGTAATTTAGAAATATTTGTTTGTATTTTAAAATTATGTTTGGTGCAAATTTGAAGCTGACTCCAGAAGCATAGTCAGGTGTTGGGTAATGACACCATAAAGCCAGGTGTTACGTATGGGTAATTACACCAGACACAGGCAAGTGTTTCGTAATATAAAAATATGCAACAATATGATTATTTAAAATATTGCACAATATGATTATTTAAAATATTGCACAATATGATTATTTAAAATATTGCACAATATGATTATTTAAAATATTGCACAATATGATTATTTAAAATATTGCACAATATGATTATTTAAAATATTGCACAATATGTTGTATAAATACACGCAACTTACAGTGCTTCACACAATCATAATACTGTGCAATACAAAAGGATTTATATACATCAAAATACAGTAGCTTGTATTCCACATAAGCACCTGAGACGTGTGAAACCCCGAGGTGGGAACGGTAGGTGAAGGTTTCAACCTAGTGACGTTCCGAGGAGCTGCGTCACGACGTGTAGACGACGACGACGACGACGTGTAGAGGAGGCACTGTGGCACTACATCCACCTTCACGGCGTATAGACGGAGACAAGGTGGCACTACATCAGCTCCGTCCTTGGCCTCTCCACCTTGGCACTAGCGATGGCAGTAAATCTGTGCAGCTTCCTGTTGTGTAGGCTTGGGTGTGTTTTGTGGGGTCTGAGAGCGTACGCCAGCGGCGTTAATAGTCTGGTGTGACGCAAGCATTGAGCCCAGGTGTGTTGAGACTGTGTTATCTAATGTGACGCAGGCGTTTATACCAGGTGTGTAAAAGCGGTTAATTTGACTTAAGATATATATATAAATCATAAAATTTAAGTTTGTGAGACATGCAATGAGATAAATACATCGTATAAATGCAATTTTTTATATAGACTTTGTACATAATTCTTAAATGCAATAAATTAAAGCTTTTATATACTCAGAAGATTCAGGAATTATTATAAATTTGTATACAGTGCTCATGTCACAGGGGTTCAATATATTATAGGACCTGATCTGCTTGTCAACAAGGCATCTCTTGGTGATAGCAGTACAATTATAATTGTGGAACTAGTGGACTGTGGCTCCTGGTACCGACTCAGTGATCTCCTCCGCCCCGCATTCATCCAACACTGCCATGAACGACAACCATCCTTCATGTGAGAGAATACTATAATACAGGCCCAGCAGAGGTAAGTGTTTAGTGATGAACGCGAGACTGTGAGAACCAGTGTTCCTAACTGGATGGGTGATTACCCTTAAGGTATACTGATATCACTCGTTTGTGAAGAACATTCTGATGTTCTGAGAGGCGATACGTTCAAGACTATTAATTTTAACATTTTAAAAGACAGCTTGAGTAGTGTTATTATATATTAATCAGTTGTAGGGGTAACTGATATTATGGGAAATTGTAGACTATTGCTTGCCTGAGTGTTTAGTGGTTATAGGATAGGAATTTTCTTTGGGCTGTTTCATTTTACCTGGTGCTCCTGTTCACCTAGCAGTAAATAGGTACCCGGGAATTGGGTAAATCTTGTGGGTTGCTTATTCTGGAGGGTAAGCAGTTGACCTAGAGCAGTACCCCCCTATCAGAGTTGCGTGGAACATCGGGGTTCCACTACGGGCTCACCATAGCCCGTGCTACTTTGAACTTTTTGTTCCAAGTAGCGAATTTTAAACAACAACAATAACCGGGGTTCCGCGAGCCAGTTTCTGGCGTTCCGTGAGAGTTTGGAGACAGAATCAATGTTATCCTGTTGAAACTTGTACTATTTTCAACAGTGAATATATTAAATAAAGTGTAACGTTTTTTTCTTTAAGTTTATAAATACAATTATATTAACACAAAATCATTACAAAATATATGTACAGTGTTTGTGACCAGCAAGCCAGATGTTAGGTGGAAATACTCTATTCTCGGGAGACACATTTCATATTAAAGTAAGCGACCAAAACATCATAATTACAGAGTTTCAGTCAACAATTAGAAACTATAGTTAAGTAGTTTCAATCAGTGGTGTCGGGCTGCTTTCATCACCTAATATCCAAATTACGAAACCATTTGATTCATTTACAGAACCAAGTAAACTATGTACTTTTATAATCCTTCTATTAGACTTAAATATAATATGATTGTCAGTAATATATCTGGTTTTATTCAAGAACTAATACCTGAATTTACTATTATCAGAAAAACAATGTTAAAGGAAAGAATTTATTAAATATTACTTTTAAGCAACTAACAAATTAGATATTATGAGCGGCAGTGTTTCCTGGCGAGGTCACACGCAGCTCCACAAGCAGACATAACTCTCCGCATCTGTTTGTGTTCTTGGATATGGTTGATTTAATGAGTCTTACCAGCAAGAAAGAAGATCAAAGGGGCAGGTATCTCGAGGTGTGTTTCAAGGGGCTGACGTAGACGTACCCAGCACTCTGGCAGCCTCAAGGCTTCTCTCTCTACACTCACTAACGATATCTTTATTTCCGGGAAGAACTCAGACCATTATATAACTATATATTTCTTGTTTATTTCTATAAAACTATAAAATAGAATGTCTGAATGTCCGAGGGCGGAGGCCAGACGCTTGGGGGATAGCCTCACCTAACTTTGCACTGTGATTACTACTGGGTACGTGCCCAGTGCGGCTGCATCGGGAACGGCGAAATTCGAGAAAGAACAGCGTGACACGGTCACCTACTGAACCCCCTGACAAGTTTGGCACTGTCCACCGGCTACAATCTAAACATTTCGAGAACAAAATATTTGATTTTGTTTTTTGTTTTTTACAGTATTTCTTCACGTAGTTTCCCTTAGCAGCGAAAAGACGTAAATTTGAAGGATTCTATGGGTCCATCTCCATCCCTACCTCACCCAGGTCCACCCGGGTCCACCTAAAAGAACACCCGCGCCACCACCCACATATTGGTCACAAATCTTGCACGTGACAACGACAATTCTGAAATCATAGTTTAATTTTTCGGCAGTTTTTGGTCAGTATTTCAGTTTTCTCTCTCTCCATGTTCTGCCAGAGAGAGAGAGAGAGAGAGAGAGAGGGGACGGGGGAGGAGAGGAGGGAGATATAAGACACTTATATAAGACTCTTAAAGCCCCTAAAATCCAAAGGCTCTGTGGGCCTTAAGATCGTGGGCATCCCTAGCCTAAAAGAAAGTAAAAAGAATATTCGTATTAAACCTTATCGCTTCTCTATACACCTGTGTGAGCACTGTGCTCTATACACCTGTGTGAGCACTGTGCTCTATACACCTGTGTGAGTACTGTGCTCTATACACCTGTGTGAGCATTGTGCTCTATACACCCGTGTGAGCATTGTGCTCCATACTTCATTTGGTGCTGGCCTTAAAGTCGGTCAACCTCTGAAGGAGTCTTAAAGCCACCTCTATACTCTACAGACCGGCCAGAAAGTATACTTTTGTCCGTAATATAGTCCAGGACTCGAGTAAACTTTCTGTGTATGTACACCGAGAAGTGTAGGGTACACCTTTCGCTGTAGATATCCATCTTCGTAAGAAATGAAATTTTAAGATAGCTCTTAAAATTTACTGCTGCTTTATGGGTAGCGAGTAACTTTGTCGACTGTTTATCGCAGTCACCCAGCCATTTTAATGGCGGGAAAACAGGTGAGGGTAGACTAATAAATACTCAGGCGGAGGAGGGACGGTTGTAGCAACGCGTACAGTGAAGCCTTCTTCCTGTACCTCTCGGGGTAGTGGAGGGGTACACTGAGTTCAGTTTACTTCTGAATTATGTTTAGGATTGTAGTATTCTTGCTCGTTGGTCAGTGAGTTATTGATGGGTCTTGATAACCCTCCAGAGATTGATGGGCCTTTATAACCCTCAATAGGGTTATCATGACACACACTCTCTGACATGATATAACTTGCCAGTTACTTTAAAATGAAATAATTAGTTTATAGATAATAAAGTGTTCAATGCTCAAGCTTCACAATTTCCCGCTCAGTAAGCCACACATACATTCCGCTCATTCCCTCAAAGGCCCACACATGTGCAACATTTCTCTAATTCACTCGCTGGCACCGTAGGCTACATAGTTAGGCCTACAACCTCTCCCCCAGAGAGAACACCCTTGACCAGTTTGGCGTTATAATGTTCAAATCATCAGGACAAATATCTTTGACAAGCCGCCGGCTTCTTGTCCTGGTGGAGGCCACTTGTGAGATAGTGGCCCTCGGGTAAATAACTTGAAAAGGATCCACAATGGACCTGGAAGTAGTTTTATCACATGTCTGGGGTTAGAATGGTAGTTTTCATCCGTGTTATTGTCTAATTCTCTGCTGACGGGCGTTCATAAGATGTTCTCTATAGCTATTCAAATTGCTCTAATATTCAGAGAACTCTATAATAAACAGCTGGCAAGAGTCCCACATCAACAGTCACTGTTAGATCGGAACACTACGCGTCTACCCACACGGTAGAACACACGTAGAGTGACGTTATCCCTTCAACGTGTCAAGTTTTGTTCAGTTATGAACAAATATGGAGAGACCAGTCCACAACTTGTGATCACCTGGCCTTAGTTAACGGCGGGCCGCAGCCAGGTGACCAATGTTCATTCATTTCGGCCGTTCAAGTCATGAACAGTGTACTGGGATTGGGTGGTCCTTAACAGGCAGGCCTTGGAGCGTTCGGAAAAAAGCGTGTGAAAAACAAATTTGTGCGGCCCTCTACCAGTCACGGGCCGCAGTCCCGCAGCTGCGGCCATCGCCAGCGGCAGAAATAGCCGCAGTTGGAGCGGTGGAAGGGATCACTCGGCGCTTGTCGCGGCGTCGATATCCCGAGTGAAAAACTGTGTTGGTTAATGAGCCTCAGTGACACCTTGTGCACACTTTTTGTCCTAATTATCGCCTCAAGTGTGTTGGGTGTGAGGTGAGTTGGTGTTGATGGACCCCCGTCTTCTTCCTGTGAGTGGTAGAGGACCCCATCCCGTTCCTGTGAGGGGTAGTGGACCCCATCCCGTTCTTGTGAGTGGTAGTGGACCCCATCCCGTTCCTGTGAGTGGTAGTGGACCCCATCCCGTTCCTGTGAGTGGTAGAGGACCCCATCCTTTTCCTGTGAGTGGTAGTGGACCCCATCCCCCCTTCCTGCGAGTATTTTCTTTTGAAAACATTTAGTTGTGTAGCTGGCGAGTAGTGCCAAAAATCGTCGTGGAGGTCTTAATGTGGCCCCTGGCATGCTGTTTCCTGTTGAATTCTAGGGCCCGCGTCCGGCCCTATGTTCATCCCAAACCCCAGACCAGTCTCTCTGCCAGTTTGGGTGTGGCGGCCCCAACCGTGTGGCCTCTAAATGTGAACAGACGAGCTGATATTCTCTCTTGTAGATATTGCTTTACCTAATTGGCCAAGTTGCATAACAAGCCGAATTTCCCTAAATATTATATTTTTCATAATTATTTTCTAACAGACAGTGATTCATGTTTTTAATATATGTAATAATATTAATTATAATAAATATGGAAAGTATTTAAAAAAAACGAAAATCAGTTTAGTTGTTAGATAAATCGAGCCTTGCATACTAAGCCAAGTAGTGTTGCTCCGGCTGTTAGGTACATGTGCTGTGTGTGTGTGTGTGTGTGTGTGTGTGTGTGTGTGTGTGTGTGTATATAAAAGTTGTGAGGGTACCACCTCTGGTGCAAATGTGGGGACCCATAGCCTCGGAGAAGAAAATGAGGAGTATTCAGAGAAGACCTTATGGATTCTAACTGAACACTTTAATATTTTCTTCTCTTACCATCCCAGTTATTATGTATATACACATATATGTTTTATTTAAATTTGTATATAAATATATATATTTATATTTATATATATAATATTATTTGTAACTAATTAATGTCTTGTGAAAGTGAAATCTAGTCTTAAAGCCAGCAAGAGCTGCTGTAAACGCAATTTCGAATATATCAGGTCTAGACACTGAAGAAAGTGATCTTCCAGCAATCTTACACCATTCCTCAGACACAGTGTTGTGTAAGCTTCACCGCCCTACCTCGCCAGGACCCTCTCCTGAGACCAGGCTGCATGTTGATCCCTGCAACGTTGCACCTCCCGTGAACCTCCATGAATATATAACGTGGATTTAAATGTAAAACTATTGACATAAATCCCCTGTCCCTTTTCTCGCGTTGAAAGGAACATTATTTTCACCAGCGTTTTCTATGTCCCGAGAGCTATGGTTAACTTGCCTAGGTTCAGGGCGGGGCTCTCAAGGGTACCCGCTCAGGGCTCCTTGTTACTGCTCCTGGAGCCCACCTGACGGGTGGAGCCGGGTGGAACTTGCTGCTGCACCAGTTGGAACACCTAGTATTATACTGAACCTGGCGAGAGAGTGCCTACCCGACAGGAAACATAGACTAGTGGTGAGAGTGGAGAGATAAGAACAAAGAAAATGGGTAAACAGAGTACCGCAGGGATCACTGCTGGCGTCCACCTTTCTCATATTTTTTTCAGCGACGACTAATGAAACAGATCCTTCCTCTCAGTGTTCGCCGCGATGCAACACTGCTGGGAAGAGTCAAAACAGCAGTGTTGCAGAAAGCTCGTGTTGGATCAGGACAAAACAAGAGATGGGTTGAGAAATGGTTGTTAGGGTTTAATCCAGGAATATTCGTCAAATGCAAACATGAAAGGAAACGTGTAAGCGACGACTTGTTCCTCGAGGAGCTTGTAACGACACACATGTCGCTGTGCGGCCTTAAACCAGCAGCAGCTGCAGGCGGCGGGGCAGGAGGAGTCTGGCGCACCTTCAGCGAAGGAAAACATCTTTGTCACAAGATATGATCCTGGGAGCGGACATTTACCTTCTACAGTGTGTGTATAAATGGTTGTATATCATGATATCATTAACTCCACACCGGGCTCACCACAACCCGTTCAGCCTGGAACTAGTGTTCCGAGTGGCTGAATCTAAACAACAAATGATATCAGTGTACACCAGCTCTACGCTATAGAGCCCTGAGAGCTCTGCACGTTCAGGAGCGCCAGCACCAGGTGCTCACCTGGACGTGAGCCCCGTGCTCATTGCTCGCCAAGGTAGAGGGACGGAACTATCAGGGGAAAGCACCAAGAAGTTACGACTATATAGCACATGGAAGGAATCAGGATAAGGATTTGGGATGGTAAGGGGGGAAAGGCATGGTGCCCAACCACTTGGACGGTCGGGGATCGAATGCCGACCTGCAGGAAGCGAGAGCTTCGCTGTGCCGATCAATCCAAGTAGTTGGACTCACCAAGGTGAAGATAACACTAAGAAACATCAAGAGTATATATCCGTCAGTGTATATCCGCCAAGATATTATACACAATATATGCGACTCCAGCAGTAGTGCTGACAGCGTCAGCACGCGAGCCTCGCCTTATTATGCAAACAAAAAAGTATGAAAAAGTCCCCACGAGAAGGAGCTGAACATATAAAATATTGGAAAAATTAATGAACAGAGAGGACATGATTACGATATACAAGTTACTTGAGGAAACTTGCCAGATGGGCTGACAGAGGTACTGCATGAGGGGGGGAGATAAACTCCACACACGGATTTAAGTAACAAAACTCTCGCATGCTAATGCCACATCACATAAGATGAGAAATAGCTAAGAGGCGGGTTCCAAGAGCTACAGATCCTTTCCCAACAAAGTCACATACATACGAACGAACAAACACACGCACACACAAACACTTCCCTTCAACTATCGTGTTTATGTTCCGAGAATTTTGTTATTATCTACAAGGAAAATTAGAAACCTTGTTAGGGCGGGAAAATGTGCATCTGGTAATGGAAGCCTTTGTGAAGGTAATTAAGGAAACCTCACCAGCCTCTATCCTCAGCCGCCAGCACACTCTACAATTATCATTCTCTCTCTCTCTCTCTTTCTCTGTCTCTGTCTCTGTCTCTCTCTCTGTCTCTGTCTCTCTCCGTCTCTGTCTCTCTCTCTCTCTCTCTCTCTCTCTCTCTCTCCTCTCTCTCTCTCTCTCTCTCTCTCTCTCCTTTACAATGATATATCGCTCAAAACTGGTTGTTTGTTGGAGAGAAGTGCATGTCCTCATATTTATATATTGCACTATAATATAAAGCTATACAACAGTGTATGGTAGGTTTAGATAGCACTGCAGCATATATGTCTATATAACAGTGAAGTACAGGTGTATGCAACACTTTAGGGTAGGCTTAGGTATACTTAGAAGTGTGGTGAATGATTAGGAAAAAGTGCCAAGCCATAACGACTATTTAGCACTTGGAAAGGGTCAGGATGAGGATTTGGGATGATAAAGATCCACGACTGAAGAAAAGAAACATTGCAGGGTTGGGGTTCGAGTGATCATTAACTTTGACAGAAAATGATGCGTTAATTAACTGAGATCGGATAATTAACCGAGTTGATTAGCGGAGACCAACGATGCGTTAATTAATATGCCTGACGATACCTGCAGCACTTGACAAAAATGAGTTCCCGTAGATTTGTTGACCTGCATGTGACTTCTGACATTGTTGACGACAATGACCTCCTCGTCGACCTGCAGCACCTTGGAGTCCGGAGCAAGAACGAAGGAACTTTCAAGTGTGTGTAAAGTGATTTACACTTTACACTTTTCAGCCATTAAACCCTGACCTACAATACTAATCCTGACCTTAAAAATCTTCCTAGAGGGCTGTAACAACCCCTAGTCACCGCACGAGAAACAAATATGTACTTAAAATTCCAAGAGTGCGATATTCCACAGCAGAAATATCATACAAATCAAGGGTCTGAAACTTTTTGAATGACCTCCCAAATGAGATTAAAAACTGTACTTCTCTCGACTAGTTTAATGGAGCTATTTTGGTGAGGGAGGTGACGTCGAAATCGTAGCGTCGTCTGCTGTCTGCTGTGTGATTTCTTAAAGGATAAACTAAAAAAAAATGCCTCATAGTCAATATGTGGCCAGTTTTATCCACACATCCTCGTCCTATATCAACCTGTGTTCTCCTGTTTGTATGGACTTTAAATATTATATCTGTATAATTGCTGTAACTACAGTTTCTAGATAATACAAATAGTAAATCATTTGCTAAATCTCTGCCATTTAAATTATGTTAGCATGCTACTCGTTTAGTATTAAGTTGTTACCTCATTAATCCTATAAATGGCTCAGTTATGTTAAGTTACGCCAGAAGCGCTCCGCATATTAGTAGCCTCGTGTAATATGCGCTGTTGTTCCCTTGTATGGTCTACTGTATCACGTCTTTTATGTATTTTATTTAATAATCAATAATTTTTGTATTATAGGGTTCACCAGCATCCACAGGATGAGTATGGCCTTCATTATACTCATCCGAGTATGATATACTCGCCTTCAGTAGATCTGATATACTCGTCCACGGGACGAGTATTTCAGTAATTTTATTTTATTATAGTAATTTTCTATACTTATCCCTTAGAAAATTTTCTCCGTTTTCTCTCAAGGGTCTGGAGTTTGGAGTTATTGGCGACCGATTTGTATTCAACAAATTCTGCTTGCGGGGGTTGAGCTTCGGATCTTTAGCCCCGCCTTTCAACTGGCAATCAACTGTGTACAGCCTCCTGAGCCTATTGAGCTCTATTATATCTACATTTGAAACTGTGTATGGAGTCAGCCTCCACCACATCACTGCCTAATGCATTCCATCTGTCGACTACTCCGTTTTTTCTAATGTCTCTGTGGCTCATTTGGGCACTAAGTTCCCACCTGTGTCCCCTTGTTCGAGTACAACCCTCGTTAAATAATCTGTAGTTATCTACCTGTGTGTGTACTCACCTATTTGTGTCTCCTGCTGGATCGATCATTAGCTCTTGGACACTGTCTTTCTAACCGCCGGTTATTAAAAGCAATGACTCTTGTCCTCTTAAAGATACAGAACACACAAATTTCAGGAAGTGGTAGACGGTTGAGCGGTAGTGGTAGAGTGGTTTTAAAGCGTTATATGACAAAGAGTACTGGGAAGACGGGACACCACGAGCGTAGCTCTTATCCTGTAACTACACTTAGGTAATTACACACACACACACACACACACACACACACACACACACACACACACACACACACACACACACACACACACACACACACACACACATGTGGTGGTAGGTGAACAAGGGGACACAGGTGGAAACTGAGTACCCACATGAGCCACAGGGACGTTAGAAAGAGCTTTTTCAGTGTCAGAGTAGTTAACGGATGGAATGCATTAGGCAGTGATGTGGTGGAGGCTGACTCCATACACAGTTTCAAATGTAGATATGATAGAGCCCAGTAGGCTCAGGAACCTGTACACCAGTTCATTGACAGTTGAGAGGCGGGACCAAAGAGCCAAAGCTCAACCCCCACAAGCACAAATAGGTGAGTACACACACACACACATTAAACCTTTCACAGTTCACTCAGAGAAGCCATCCATAATGTGCTTCAATTATGTCCATTAATATAATGGCTACAGACATGTGGTTTAGTTTCTCATTCTCAACTTCAGACTTGTGAACGTCAAAGTCTTGGTGATTAACTTCTTTCCAAACTTTGTAGACAAGTTTAGCGTGTGTGATATACTTAGCAGTAAACTTGGCGGTTGTGTGAGAGTTGTGTTGGGTCAATGTTGACGTCTTGGACAAACTTCTTCACGCTCAGAACTTTTTGTGCTCGGTAAAGTTTTGACTCATGAGTCATGCATTCTTAGTCTCCAGGACGATACTGTACAACACACGCCCGTCCTCTGTGGACACGCCCTCGGGGGACACGCCCGTCCTCGTTGACACGCCCACAGGGGACACGCCCGTCCTTGTGGACACGCCCTCGGGGGACACACCCGTTCTCGTGGGACACGCCCACAGGGGACACGCCCGTCCTTGTGGACACGCCCTCGGGGGACACACCCGTCCTCGTGGACACGCCCTCGGGGGACACGCCCGTCCTTGTGGACACGCCTTCGGGGACACGCCCGTCCTTGTGGACAGAGCCCATGGACTCCTTGCCCCCAGGGAGGAAGGAACATGTTAGTGGCCCCGTGGGACATTGTGCCCCACGGGGCCTCCCTATTGAGAATAGGTACAGGAAGAATATGTAAGAATAGATACAGAGTAGTTTGATACTGAGGAAGGGTAATCAAGCTTCAGCATACAACATAATACAACTTTTAATTCATACTGATATTACATAAATACAATCAGCTAAAAAAAACTGAGTTAATCAATAAATTTCGTTAACAGATTTTTATGAAACGATTTCCATTGGCTGTTAACAAAGTTAAAAGATATGGAAAGATATTTTCATATTATAAAGAAGCCAAGTGGGGATTTCGTCACGCTGTTTGATCTAAGGATTGGAGAGAAAGTTCTGAACATTTGACTACTTGGTAGTTAAACAACAGTGTACTAACAAGCAGTGAAATTATTATCTGTCACTGTTATCCACAAGACTTGTTGTTAATAGCAACGCAAAACATAGTATATATAATCACTGTTTTCTGCCTGTCTGTCTCTCTCTTTCTCTCTCTCTCTCTCTCTCTCTCTCTCTCTCTCTCTCTCTCTCTCTCTCTCTCTCTCTCTCTCTCTCTCTCTCTCTCTCTCTCTCTCTCTCTCTATCTATCTCGTGTCATAATTCTGACCTCAAGTGCCTTGTGTAGATGGGTGTGCAGCATCACTAACACGGTTACCATAGTAACATCAAGGGCTGTGGTTGTGCACACTCTCGCCCCTGAGCTGAAGTCTGCGTTCCTGCTTCATTCGATGAGGTCTACATGATTTCCCTGACACAGGAAGTAAGGAGCAGGCCACAACATGGACGATGTGATCCCTAAGTTGGAGATAATCAAGGTCATATTGGTAAGGGCGACCCCGATGACTTGTCCAGAATATGGCGTCCCGTCTCCCCAATAGGTCTTGTTGGCGATCACCACTATGTCCATACGCAGAGCTGCGGTAAGGACAGCTCTGGTGAGATTGTAATATTATTTTATGTGGTTCTGTGGTATCGTTGGTGTGTGTGTGTGTGTGTGTGTGTGTGTGTGTGTGTGTGTGTGTGTGTGTGTGTGTGTGTGTGTGTGTACTCACCTAGTTGTGCTTCCGGGAGTTGAGCTCTGGCTCTTTGGTCCCGCCTCTCACCATCAATCAACAGGTGTACAGATTCTTGAGCCTATTGGGCTCTATCATATCTACACTTGAAACTGTGTATGGAGTCAGCCTCCACCACATCACTGCCTAATGCATTCCATCTGTTAACCACTCTGACTATAAAGTTCTTTCTAATATCTCTGTGGCTCATTTGGGCACTCAGTTTCCACTGACTCAGTTTGTGTGTGCGTGTGTGTGTTGTGTGTGTGTTTGAGGTGGTGGTATAAAAGGCAAGTTTCATTTGGAATTTCTTGAAAGAGACTAATGTTATCAATTCCTTTACATGTCCCTTTTGAGCGGCTGTCACCTTCAACCATCTCTGTATTCTTGAATTTACCTGCCTGAGGGCCGCCATTTCTCTAGTGGCCTGGATGAGGACAGGAAGCCGGCGGCTTATCAAAGGCCCTCCCATTTTTCCTGGAAGAGGGGGAATGTGGGGTGGGGGGGGGGTTGAGACAGATTATCCCGGACACCGCCGGGTACCTCTCATAGTAATAATTAATATATATATAATAATATTATATAATATATAATATACATGCGAAGAAGCTTGAATGGTCCACAAGGCAATATGAAACCGAAAACTCCTTACCCCTGAAGGATTCGAACCCAGATAGCCATAGCTTCATGAACCTCATCTTATCAAGTACTATACCAACTAATCCATACTGACTGTACAAAAAAATGTTGAAAGTCGTGAGACTTTTACCCAACACCCGACAGCATTCGATGGGCAATTTTAGAGTACATTTACATTTGACTTAATTAGAGGTCCATGTTAACTTCCCAGCTTAATTGCATTGACTAAAATACACATAAAAAATGTCACACAGGAATATGATCTAACGAACCTGAGCCTGCTTGTGCTGCCAGAGCCTTGCCGATACTCTGCTGCTGTTCCGTCTTAAGCATAGCCAGCCTGAAGCCCGGGATCTTGGAGCAGTTACCCCGGCCTGCCTGTGTCGTGGTGACCCTCATGTTAGGCACGAAGTAGTGAAGCTGGTCCTCTTTTTGCACCACATTAATCACGCCAGTCAGCGAGTCTGAAACGATTTTGAACATTTGGTTAAACTTCTGTTCAAGTGCTTTTTTATGTGATCTGCACTGATCAGTTCACCTATGATGTTTTTTTTTCTGACTTACTGTGTTCAACCTGTTGAGTTGCAATTAAAATATATATATAAATATATATATATATTTTATATATATATATATATATATATATATATATATATATATATATATATATATATATATATATATAATATTAGTCCAGCACTAACACCGGGAAGGAGTTCGTGTCACCGTCATTATCGCTCGTGACTGCCGCTTACAAAGTTTTGCTGGTGCAAATTTTATGAGATTTTGAAATTGTTCACTATATAAGGTGTTGATGACGTGTCACTAAGGTGTAGGTGCTGTGGCACGAATGGTTTAGGATAATCACTTCACACTTGGCATGTTGAGTATTACTTGTACTGAACATTGTCGCATAACTAATTATATCAGAGACGTTTATCGGGGATATTTAGATACAGTAGTTATGCCTTAATTACATATCTATATTATATTATTAATATTTATTATTATTATATTATTATACTATACTTTGGAGGTATAAGACATTAGAAAGTAGCACCCACTACCCAGGGACAAATATAATATATATATATGTGTGTATGTGTGTGTGTGTATGTGTGTATGTGTGTGTGTGTGTGTGTGTGTGTGTGTGTGTGTGTGTGTAAATCACGAGGAAATTAACACGTGATGAACAATGTGACCGTGTCAGACAACGAAGGAAGGATTAAGACAGGAATTTCCTTAAGTACTTACGTATTTAATAATCCTTCTGATCCTTGTAAAGTTTGAGCCTACCTTCAGTAAAGCCATAGACAGCAGCGGAGTTGTTGGTGAGGGACGGGGTGAGAAGGGGGCCTTTGGTGGCGTGTAGACAACTCCAGGCTTCTGCCCTCATCTCCGCCGTCCAGGCCAGGCAAGTCTGGTTGATGAGACACAACGCCTTGCACTCGCCTGCACCACCACGTGTTCAGTGGTCGGGAAGAAACGTGTGGCACCTTTACTAATGACTGCTCTGCAGGTACCCCCAACTGAGGTTCTTTTTGGGGTATTGTACAGAAGGAACTAGTCTCTTGCTCTTTCATTCGTCTTTCTCTATTTCAATCTCCATCTCTCTTCACCTTTCTTCTACACTATCCTCTTCTCTCTCCTTCTCTTCATACATCCCTCCTCTCAATTCTTCGCCTTGCCTCTCACCCTCCTCCCCCTCTTTCTCAGGAAAATTATATCAAGAATTTTTGTATTAATATATTTAAGCTACATATGCAGTATGCTAAATATCTTTAGCAGTAGCTAAGGAAAGGGAAATGCACATTTTTACTACTTTAGATATTAAGTTCAAGTTCATATTTGGCCGACATTTTACCTACATTCGGACCGACAGTGTGATATGACCGTTACCACAGCGTTTGTCAGCAGTCTACAAGACCTCATTCGTGTTTTGACTCATTAACTCACTGTGACTCACATGGGTAGCTGACGTTGAAGGTGTTGGAGGCGTCGCTGGAGTTGAAGGTCATGCCTGGCGCCGTGAAGAACCTCCAGCGTCTGAGGGAGAGGCCGGGGTTCAACACCACCACCAGCGTCCCCAAGCACAACGCTCCCCACACCTGCATCTCCTTCTGCCACAACATTTATTAAACAAATCAACACAAACTATATACTTACAAGAGTTCTTGTGTGGTAACACAAACGTCAGGTATGTTCACCAGTTCTTGTTCGTAAAACAAGGGGGCCTGGTCGAGGACCAGGCCGCGGAGACACTAAATGCCCCAAATCATCTCAAGATAGAACAAGTTATTGCTAGTTAACTCTGTCAAGGAAGCATTACACGATTCCAATAAGAACTGTTCTCTTAAAATCCTCCATTTGTACAATTTGTGACAAATACATTACCGATTCCTTTTTAACCTTTAATTATAGTACATATGTCCTCAGAGTGCATAGCACAATGATTGACGTAGTCGATTCGCAACTGAAAAATCCCACGTTCGATTCTCGTGGAAAGACAGTGACGTTTGGGCAATGTTCCCTTAACTATACTTATATTTACTATCCTAATCAACCTCCCTCTCCCACCTGCCTGCTGTTGACTAGAAGCCGATGGAGAAGAGCGTCGGTTGCCTGTCCGTTGGCGGCGCTCGTCGCTGACTGAGATTAAATATTTCCTTACTGCTGACCCACTGTCATTTATATTTAATCATAGAAAATGTAGTCATTATTGCTAGCTTACTTGCTTGCTTGCTCGCTTGCTTACTTTACTGACTACAGGATAAGTTTAGTCATACAGAAGTTAAATTGCGAACATAAAACTTGTAATATAGTTCTTAATAGTTATGGGCTGCTTAGTATGTGTGTGAGTGTATGTATATATGTTAACAAGGACACACGAAGTGTACTCTACCGCGCTTCTCAATGTACTGTATAAACACTAATATACTTAATAATACCACTCTGGTTGATAGGCCTTTTAAGCCCGACACCTAACCAAACCCGAATATGCTCTTATAGGACGAACATTAGCTCCAGGACCCCGCCTTCCAGTCGCTACCCTTATATCAAAATGGTAATCGATCCTTTTGCTTATTGAAATACCTTTCTCCGAGACTTTGTATAGATTTAGCCTTATCTACGTCATGGTAGATAATGGCTTATATCAGAGATGGTATCAGATCAATAGCTTATATCAGGGATAGTAGGAATCCCCAGAGACAACTCGTGTTATCCTATAGGAATTAGACTTATCGCCCCCTCACTGTGAATTTCTGAATCCTTTCTGTTAGATACTCTCGCCCATTGTAGTCCTCTTCCGGCTGCTGGCGCCTGCTTTCCGAGTTTGTAGTCTTGTAACTGGGCTTAAAGGAGTTACGCTTCGGCTCTTTGGTCCCGCCTCTCGACCCTCACTCAGCTGGAATACAGGTTCCTGTCGATCCTATAATTAGGTGATCAACCCGTCCTCTCACATATGACAGAGCGTCATTATATGATGTATTATCTATTTTCGAAACTGTATAGAGTCAGCCTCTACCACATCACTGACAAGCGCATTCCATTTGTTAACTACTCTGACACTGAATAAAATCTTTTTAGTGTTTCTGGCTCATTTGGGCCAGTTCCCCCGGGTTCGTGTACCACCCGGGCTAAATATTGTCCTTATCTATAGTATCAATTCTCCTGAAATTTTTTTGTGGTAATCATATCTTCCCCTTGCTCTTCTGTGTAATAGCATTTTATTCGAAACTGTTCCAAAAGTTTTTTTAAGAAGTTTGTTAAAAAGTTAAAAAAAAAGTCTCCCTTATAATGTGTGTTTGTGGGGGGACTGTCCTTCCTAACCTTATTGTGCTTCGTGTATACACTCACGTGTCCTACTACATATACAAATTTCCACCAGTAAGGACACATACGAATTTTTATATCTGACGTCATAGATTAACATGATATATTCCACTCCCCCCGCCCCGGCCTCCCAAGTGTCGCCAGCAACGCATTAATATCTCAGGTGCCTGAGTGCCACTCTGCCCGACACTATGGTACAAGGCTCTCCTTGCCAAGTGCTTCACTCAAGTGTGGATCAATCTACTCATTCAGAGTGTCAGGCTGTTGTAAACATTGCCGAGTCTCTTGTCTTGTGCTCCACCCTTCTCTCTGGCTTCTATTGTATTCGTCCATTGGTCATGGAATTTCAGTAAGTTTGCTATGTACAGTTTCCCCTTAAAACCGTGTTGGTTTTTCTTTATAAACTTATTTTAAATCTAAGCTTAGATATACTGTGACGCCATAGATGACTTGGATATAATATATTATTTATATACGGAAAAACCACATATGAAAAATAGAGAATGATTAACGCGTTTTCGGCCAATTCGCCTTCATTAGAGCAAAGTAGAATGAAGCTTCATTCTACTTTAATAAACGTGTATGTATATATATATATATATATATATATATATATATATATATATAATATATATATATATATATTATATATATATATATATATATTATATATATATATATGCCTAGAGGCGTACCCCTGGTGTATACACATGTGGGGCGACCCGGGCACCACAAGGGAGCATGTTTCCTCCTGTCTCAAATGATCGAACTACAATTTACCGTGACTAATTTTTTACTCCAGTGTGCGTGACCGGTGAGTGTGTGAGTGTGTATGTGAGAGAGAGACTCACACTCCGGGCGCTGCATGGCTGACAATTGTCTACTGACTTGTCTGCCCTTGACAGATGCCTGTAACATGCACGTATTGCCCTGGACGCCTGTATAAACACCATGAATACTTTACGACATAAAGTTTGAACATTAACGCACCAATAACCACCTGGCCGTCAATGTTGCCTTAGTAATGAACATAGTTTATAACCTGCAGAAACAACCATGAAGTCAGAAATATAAAGTCACTATGGAATATTTTAGTAATAACTGGTAAACAACACACTTAACACCTAGAGGCTAATTCATAACATATCTCCCACAACTACCAGGAAGTAACAGTTGTGACTGGTTTGAGCAGGTAGACAGCTGGCTCGTCCTCTCAGATACTACGTTGTAGTAGTAGTATCTACCTCTCAGATCACCTCTATCTACCCGTAATCTACCTCTCAGATTACCTCTATCTACCCGTAATCTACCTCTCAGATTACTACTACGTAAACAAAAAATGAAGCTGTGTTACCTAACTAGAAGCCTCACGTGCACGGCAGTTCTCCATAACTATTAAAACTGACAGTGATTAGCCTCACGAGGCGTCAGCATTGCCTGTGTGTCCCTCTGAAGGCATTCAACGTTTATTAATAAAACTTTCGAGACAGTAAACCTCCAGGAAATCTGGAAAAGGTAAAAGTACTGTAGTCACAATTTTCAGAAAAGGAGGCAGACAGCAGGCATTATAGACTAGGCTAACTGACAGGTGTTCTTGCATTATTCACAGCAATAGGTGCTGGAGAAAGTACTAAGTATGAAAATAATGGAGCACGTGGAGAGGACAGTCTTTGTAATGAACTGACAGCATAGATACTACCATAAATATTCCAGCAATTTATTGAAAATAAAAGTACCGCGATATTTCACGCTTCCTGCTGTGGGCTGCAGTTGTGATGCAGCCCGCAACAGTTGCTTAATTCCCGGTAACTAATTTACAGATGGATGGACGGTTCACAAACTATAGGAACCAGATAGTGCTAAACTGAAAGCTATTCGAGAATATTAGAAACGGGAGAGTAAGCTTGGGTGAGAGTAAGAGTGAGGGGAGGGAGGTCCGGTACAGGGTGAGGGGAGGGAGGTCCGGTACAGGGTGAGGGGAGGGAGGTCCGGTACAGGGTGAGGGGGAACAACTCGTGCATTATAAGAAGATATGACGGCTCGCGCCTCACTTCCGGTTGTCGTGTAGTGACGCGCCTGTCACTCTTTATCTTCTCCCCCACCCCCCCTGTAGGTGTCCGTGTGTGTGTGTGTGTGTGTGTGTGTGTGTGTGTGTGTGTGTGTGTGTGTGTGTGTGTGTGTGTCTATAGGACAGAGAGATAAACAGAGGCAGAGAGAGTAACTATGAGAGACAAAATTAATCAAGGTAAAAGAGTACTGGAGGCAGCCATTACTCCCTCCCTCCCTGGAGGTCCGTCAACTGTACAATACAAGCAAGGCGGTGTGACGTCACAGGACGACAGGTGGAGCCCGCAGTTCACCTGTACACGGAGGGCCAGAGAGTACATGGACCATTATCAACCCGTATGTTCGGTCCGTCCTGGACCGACACGTCATCGTTCCTTCATCTTCTGGTGTGAAGTTAAGTCATCATATCATCAGCCCCGTCATTGTGACTCATCGTCTGCATATGATGATGCATACTCTGGTGCGTGACATTGTAGCCAGAGGTGCGTAAATCATTATAACGAGGTGCGATGATTAGTATATTTTGAGAGCCGTAAGTCAACAGGTCCGTAAGCATCCGAGCATCGCT